>NC_060138.1:446918856-446921356 GCF_021461385.2 Schistocerca piceifrons
ATCGCAGTCTTTAACACTGGTAGCATGCCGCGACTGCGTGGACGTGAACCGTATGTGCACTTGACGGACTTTGAGCGAGGGCGTATAGTGGGCATGCGGGAGGCCGGGTGGACGTACCGCCGAATTGATGAACACGTGGGGCGTGAGGTCTCCACAGTACATCGATGTTGTCGCCAGTGGTCGGCGGAAGGTGCACGTGCCCGTCGACCTGGGACCGGACCGCAGCGACGCACGGATGCACGCCAAGACCGTAGGATCCTACGCAGTGCCGTAGGGGACCGCACCGCCACTTCCCAGCAAATTAGGGACACTGTTGCTCCTGGGGTATCGGCGAGGACCATTCGCAACCGTCTCCATGAAGCTGGGCTATGGTCCCGCACACCGTTAGGCCGTCTTCCGCTCACGCCCCAACATCGTGCAGCCCGCCTCCAGTGGTGTCGCGACAGGCGTGAATGGAGGGACGAATGGAGACGTGTCGTCTTCAGCGGTGAGAGTCGCTTCTGCCTTGGTGCCAATGATGGTCGTATGTGTGTTTGGCGCCGTGCAGGTGAGCGCCACAATCAGGACTGCATACGACCGACGCACACAGGGCCAACACCCGGCATCATGGTGTGGGGAGCGATCTCCTACACTGGCCGTACACCACTGGTGATCGTCGAGGGGACACTGAATAGTGCATGGTACATCCAAACCGTCATCGAACCCATCGTTCTACCATTCCTAGACCGGCAAGGGAACTTGCTGTTCCAACAGGACAATGCACATCCGCATGTATCCCGTGCCACCCAACGTGCTCTAGAAGGTGTAAGTCAACTACCCTGGCCAGCAAGATCTCCGGATCTGTCCCCCATTGAGCATGTTTGGGACTGGATGAAGCGTCGTCTCACGCGGTCTGCACGTCCAGCACGAACGCTGGTCCAACTGAGGCGCCAGGTGGAAATGGCATGGCAAGCCGTTCCACAGGACTACATCCAGCATCTCTACGATCGTCTCCATGGGAGAATAGCAGCTTGCATTGCTGCGAAAGGTGGATATACACTGTACTAGTGCCGACATTGTGCATGCTCTGTTGCCTGTGTCTATGTGCCTGTGGTTCTGTCAGTGTGATCATGTGATGTATCTGACCCCAGGAATGTGTCAATAAAGTTTCCCCTTCCTGGGACAATGAATTCACGGTGTTCTTATTTCAATTTCCAGGAGTGTATATATATATATATATATATATATATATATATATATATATATATATATTTGGTGCTCGTCCATGTTAAACAGTATATTCTAGCTGTTTTATCGATGTCCATGATCAGTTTCCATTTCCCAGTTCTTCAATGTCAACCTGTCCTTGTATTCCTCTTGCTTTCACACACTCGTTCTCATGTACAAGAATTTTCCTGCACCAAGCAGACATTTATGGACTCTCTCATTCACCTAAATTTTTTTACATTTTGTCGCAGTTTCTCTCAGTTTCCTTCAATGTTGGTACTTTTACTGATTATATGTAATTTTTTACCTTCTTATGTTTTTTGTGCGTATATACTCGTATTGCTAACACAAGCAGGTGTGGTTTGTTTTTATATGGGTAATATTCGTCAGTCTACTAAAAAGTTCTGAAAATTTCCCTGTTTCTGGTGATCTTCATTTATGCATTTCAGATGGGATAAGGATGACAATAATCGAACTAGATAGATGACTGTATAGTAACACTCGTTTCGTAGCTATATGAGATTCGAATAGTGCTGCATAAAAAAGGATGTAGAGGGAACTTGGTGTACGGAAACAGTTCAATGTCCTTCACCAATGCACGAGAGAGCGTTTTTTGAGGCTCATATAGTAGTGTAATTGATGGAAACTCCAGAAACAGTTCTGCACGTTGACTTCATTCCCACTCCAACATGTTGACAAATGGAACAGGGAGTTGACCTGTGTACAGAACTCCTGCTGCTGTCTCGATTTTCCATTAGTATATGCTATTATTGGTTACCATGTGTGGTCTGCTATTTCTGTCATACCATCCAACTCTGATACTTTCCCCAACCCAGCCAAGGTATCTACTATCTGTCGATAAAACACATGTACATGGATTGCCTTTTGGTGTTAGAGGGCTGACGTTATTCTGTTGTAAACAAAACAAAACTACGCCATTTAATTTTCTGGTTTACCAGGCGGGAGTCCCACGCCCTCTCCCCCCGCAGTCCACTGACACCAAATGTGTCGCCTGTGATGGTAGTAGCCCATGGCAGTTTCCGATATGCATGCAGGGTGTTGCATCCAGCTGCACTATGGATGGAATATTGATAATGCTGGATCCATATTGTGCCACCTCTGCGCATGTTACTAAATGTGGAACCAGCTTACTTCTCATCCTTGGGGTATTCCATGGGCAGATCCACTCACACAGAGATGGTCGTAGTGGATGAGGTAGATCCATCGACCTAATAATTGTCAGATAATGTTCAGAATGGATCCACCACCTATGTACGACCCTAGTCAGCGTCTG